>NC_080169.1:73555913-73563413 GCF_950295315.1 Erinaceus europaeus
CTAGAGGCAAAGAATCATTAGGACTCAAGTGAAAGTCTTTAATTATACTCATGAAAGAAATCTACAGATTGGGAATTTATGATTACTGTTAAAAGATAAACTGAGTTGGGAGTCGGCCGGTAGCACAGTGGGTTAAGCACAGGTGGAGCAAAGTGCATGGACCGGCGTAAGGATCCAGGTTCAAGCCCCTGGCTCCCCACCTGCAGGGGGGTCGCTTTACAAGTGTTGAAACAGGTCTGCAGATGTCTTACCTTTCTCTCTCCCTCTCTGTCTTCCCCTCCTCTCTCCATTTCTCTCTGTCCTATCCAATAACGATGGCACCAATAACAATAACAATAAAACAAGGGCAACAAAAAGGAATAAATAAATAAGTAAATTTTTTTTTAAAAGAAACTGAAAAGATAAACTGAGTTACCTTAAGTTTTTTTCCCCATTTTATTTGATAGGACAGAGAGAAATTGAGAGTGGAGGGGAAAATGAACAAGGAGAAAGAGAGCTGCAGATCTGCTTCACCCTCAGGAAGCATCTCCCTGTAGATGGGCAGCAGAGATTCAAACCCAGGTCCTTCCTCATGGTCCTTCCAGTGTGTCATGGCCTGACCCCCAAGGTTTTTTTTTAAATTTTTTATTTATAAAAAGGAAACATTGACTAAACCATCAGATAAGAGGAGTACAACTTCACACAATTTCCACCACCAGAATTCTGTATCCCATCCCTCCCCTGTTCTCTAACCCTCTGGGAGTATGGACCCAAGTTCATTGTGGGATGCAGAAGGTGGAAGGTCTGGCTTCTGTAATTGCTTCCCCGCTGAATGGGCATTGACAGGTCTATCCATACTCCCAGCCTGTCTCTCTCTTTCCCTAGTGGGGAAGGGCTCTGGGGAAGTGGAGCTCCAGGACACATTGGTGGGTTGTCTGTCTAGGGAAGTCTGGTCAGCATCATGCTAGCATCTGGAATCTGGTGATTGAAAAGAGAGTTAACATACAAAGCCAAACAAATTGTTGACCAATCATGGACCTAAAGGCTGGAATAGTGCAGATGAAGAGTTGGGGGTGGGTGGGTCTCCGTTTTGTAGATAGCTAGTAGGCATATTTTAGTTATATTCCAAAGGGCCTGTGGCTATACTAGTTTTTTTTTTTTTCCCTGAGCCTGAAATCTGATGTGCAGGTGGATCCTAATTATTGTCTGGGTATATGGTGTCATGGCTGGCACAAGGACCAGAAAGCTGGATCAGGGAAGAGAGTAGCTCCCAAATATGGGAAAGGTGTATAAATATTGTTGATTGTACCACGAGCGCTTAACCCGCTGTGCTAACGCCCGACTCCCTAAATATTGTTGATTGTAAATCCCATCGATTTGAAGTGATCTGTGGCCCATATTCATCTTAGAAACCTATGTGACCTCTGCATCCCTGTAGATCTGAGTTCACATTCTATGGTCATAAGTAGGAATCTTCCAAGCTGCCCCCAATATCAGGACCCATCTTCCTCAGGTGTAGCATAGAGTATGTTGTTCAGCCTCCCTTCAGAGGATGGAACATTCTCTACCATTGTTGATCCAAGTTGAGGGCATGGTCCTACGGGGGCCCACAAAGGGGTCTATTGTGTTGTTCCTGATAGAAATGACCGGTAACAATAGAGAGAGGGATTTATTCGAGGTCTAGGCCCATCATGTCTGTTTGGGAATCTCAGGGCTCCCTTATTAGGGCCCCAGCTGACCAAGTTTTTTATTTTGGTTTTTAGACCAAGAGGCAGACAGGTGGAGAGTGAGTGCGTGAGACCACAGTGCTGTGGGGGCTGGACTTGAACCTGGTTCACATATGGCAAAGCAGCACACTATCCAAGTGAAGGTACATTTAGATGTCGAAGTGCAGTGGGAGAGACAGTTCAATGGGTAGAGCTTGAGCATTGCAAATCTGAGGCCCCAGATGTGATTCCCCTTACTGCACATGCTAGAGTGGTACTCTGTGCTCTGCCTTCATCCCTTGTTCTCTCCTGAAATCAATCGATTATTATTATTATTACTATTATTATTATTGTTTTACCAGAGCACTGCTCAGCTCTGGCTTATTATGGTGGTGCAGAGGATTGAATCTGGGACTTCAGAGACTCAGGAATAGGAGTCTCTTTGCTTAACCATTATGCTATCTACCACTGCCCAATCATTATTATTTAAACAAGTAGCACACCAGGTTAAGCACACATAGAAACACAATAGGAAGCCAAGGACCCACACAAGGATCTGGGTTTGAGCCCCTGGACCCCACTTGCAGAAGAATTGCTTCACAAGCAATGAAGCATGTCTGCAGGTGTCTGTCTTTTATCTTCTCTATCTGCTCCTCCTCTCTCAATGTCTCTGTCCTATCAGATAAAAAATAGAAAAAAGGGAGTCGGGCTGTAGCGCAGCCAGTTAAGCGCAGGTGGCACAAAGTACAAGGATCAGCATAAGGATCCCGGTTCGAGCCCTGTCTCCCCACCTGCAGAGGAGTCGCTTCACAAGTGGTGAAGCATGTCTACAGATGTATATCTTTCTCTCCCCCTTTCTGTCTTTCCTCTCCTCTCTCCATTTCTCTCTGTCCTATCCAACAACAATGACAACAATAATAACTACAACAATAAGGGTGGGGGTATAGCATAATGGTTATGCAAAGAGACTTTCAAGCCTGAGGCTCTCAAGTCCCAGGTTCAGTCCCCCACACTACTATAAATCAGAGCTGAGCAGTGCTCTGGTTAAAATGAAATGAAAAAAAATAAATAAATAACTACAACAATAAAACAACAAGGGCAACAAAAGGGAATAAATAAATTAAATATTTTTTAAAATATAGAAAAAAGGGAGTCAGGCGGTAGCACAGCGAGTTAAGCGCATGTGGAGCGAAGCAAAAGAACTGGCATAAGGATCCCGGTTCAAGCCCCTGGCTCCTCACTTGCAGGGGAATTGCTTCACAGGTGGTGAATCGGTCTGCAGATGTCCCTCTTTCTCTCCCCCTCTCTGTCTTCCCCTCCTCTTTCCATTTCTCTCTGTCTTATGTAATAATGACATCAGGGAGTGGGGCGGTTGCACAACGGTTAAGCACACATGGCACAAAGCGCAAGGACTGGCATAAGGATCCCGGTTGGAGCCCCCACTCCCCACCTGCAGTGGAGTCACTTCACAGGCGGTGAAGCAAGTCTGCAGTTGTCTTTCTCTCCCCCTCTGTCTTCCTCCTCTCTCCATTTCTCTCTGTCCAATCCAACAATGATGACATCAGCAATAATAACTAAAACAACAATAAAAACAAAGACAACAAAAAGGAAATAAATATATTTTGAAAATGATGACATCAGTAACAACAACAATAATAACTACAACAACAATAAGAAAACAACGGCAACAAAAGGGGGGGAAGTCTCCAGGAGCAGTGGGTCGGTAGTGCAAACACCCAGCGCCAGCAATCACCCTGGAGGCAAAAAAAAAAAAGACCACCAAAAGCAGTGGATTTGTAGTGCAGGCACTGAGCCCTAGTAATATCGTTGGTGTCAAAACCAAAAAAACTTATTGGCTTTTTTCCCCAAAAAATTATTTATTACAAGTGAAAAGGAGAGTTTCACATAAGGCAGAAAGAAGAGCAAAAGAAAAGTCAGAGCAGGGAGTTGGGCAGTAGCGCAGCAGGCTAAGTGCACATGGTTCAAAGTGCAAGGACTTGTGTAAGGATCCCAGTTCGAGCCTCTGGCTCCCCACCTGCAGGGAAATTGCTTCACAGGTGGTGAAGCTGGTCTTCAGGTGTCTCCCCATCTCTGTCTTCCCCTTCTCTCTCCATTTCTCTCTGTCCTATCAAACAATGACATTAATAACAACTACAACAATAAAACAACAAGGGCAGCAAAAGGGATTAAATAAATATTAAAATGAAAAAAGAAAAGAAAAGTCAGAGCATTGCTCTGGTACATGTGGTGCTGGGATCAAACCACCAATCTTGGGCATAAGTCTTGTGCCTTACCAGTAGAACCCTTTCTTTCTTTCTTTCTTTCTTTCTTTCTTTCTTTCTTTCTTTCTTTCTTTCTTTCTTTCTCTCTCTCTCTCTCTTCCTTCCTTTCTTTCTTTCTTCTCTTTATTGGCGGGATTAATGATTTACAGTCAATAGCAAAATATAGTAGTTTGTACATGTTTAACATTTCTCAGTTTTCCACATAACAGTCTAACTCTGGGGGCTTGAGCCTGGGTCCCTCCACAAATAGCATGTGCACTCAACAAGGTGTACCACCACCTGGCTCCATATCTGATGTTATATGAAGCTTTTGGCCAGTGTGTTTGAACTTGTACAGTAGCCAGAAGTATGAGACTGCGAGTGCACAGCAGCCCCTGGGTTGTTGTGAACAGGAGTTCAAGTCTGATGTGACTGCAGTCTCAGTCTAAATAGTTATTCTACACACACTCTAGGACTGACAGTGATTAAAATGTAGCAGGCTAAAAAAAAAAATAGAAGAATGTAACAGGCTGTAAGTAAATAAGGGAGCATACTTCCCTGAGTTCACCACCAGAGTCTGTTACCATGGAAACTAAATTACAATATGGTATCCTCCAGAACTCTGGCAAACTATTGTGGTTATCAGGACTGCTGCCACCCAATTTTCCTTTTCCCCTTTACAGTTTTTAATTTTCTCTTTCTTTCTTCCTTTCTCTCCTCCATTCTTCCTTTCCTTCCTTCCTTCCCCCTCCCTCCCTCCCTTCCTCTCTCTCTCTCCCTCTCTCTCTTTCTTTCTTTCTTTCTTTCTTTCTTTCTTTCTTTCTTTCTTTCTTTCTTTCTTTCTTTCTTTCTTTCTTACTGCTGTAAAGTTGTGAAAATAGAATTGAGATCCTGGAATTTCAGTACAGACTCACCTTAAGAGTTGCATAACGGGGAGTCAGAAGGTAGCGCAGTGGGTTAAGCGCAGGTGGCACAAAGACCTGAGTAAGGGTCCTGGTTCGAGCCCCTGGCTCCCCACCTGCAGGGGAGTCACTTCACAGGCGGTGAAGCAGGTCTGTAGGTGTCTATTTTTCTCTCCCCCTCTCTGTCTTCCCCTCCTTTCTCCATTTCTCTCTGTCCTATCCAACAAGACAACAACAATAACAACAATAAAACAAGGGCAACAAAAGGAAATAAATAAATAAATATTAAAAAATATTTTTAAAAAAGAGTTTCATAACTTAGGGGGTTGGTCGGTAGCGCAGCAGGTTAGGCACACATGGCACAAAGTGCAAGGAGCCGTGCAAGGATCCTGGTTCGAGCCCCCGGCTCCCCACCTCAGGGGAGTCACTCCACAAGAGGTGAAGCAGGTCTGTAGGTGTCTCTTTCTCTCCCCCTCTGTCTTCAACTCCTCTCTCAATTTCTCTCTGTACTATCCAACAACAAACAACATCAACAACAACAATAATAACCACAACAAGGCTACAACAACAAGGGCAACAAAAGGGGGAAATGGCCTCCAGGAGCAGTGGATTCATGGTGCAGGCACTGAGCCCAGCAGTCACCCTGGAGGCAAAAAAAAAAAAGTTCCATAATTTAAAGATAGGTATCCAGGGGTTTCCAGGAAGTGGCACACCTGGTTAAGTGCATACACTACAGAACATGAGCACCTAGGTTCAAGCCCCTGGTCCTCACCTGCAGAGGGAAAGCTTCATGAGTGGTGAAGTAGGACTCAGGTATCTCTCTCTCTCCCTTATTATTTCCCCATCTCTCTCAATTTCTCTCTATATCTAATAAGTAAACAAACAAACAAACAAACAAACAAAACAAAGATATCCAGGGAGTCGGGCAGTAGCGTAGCGGGTTAAGCATACATGGTGCAAAGCACAAGGACCGGTGTGAGGATCCAGGTTCGAGACCCTGGCTCCCCACCTGCAGGGGGGCTGCTTCACAGGTGGTGATGCAGGTCTGCAGGTATCTGTCTTTCTCTCCTCCTCTCTGTCTTCCCTCCTCTCTCGATTTCTCTCTGTCCTATCCAACAACAACAGCAATGACAACAATAATAATGATGACAACAACAAGGGTAACAACAAGGGCAACAAAATGGGAAAAATGGCCTCCATCCAGGAGCAGTGAATTCGTAGGGCAGGCACTGAGCCCCAGCAATAACCCTGGAGGCAAAAAAAAGATAAATAGATACCCAAGTGCAATTTGTTGGCACATAAAGGTTTTTGTTTATTTGCTTTTTTGTCATTTGCTGTGGAAGATCCATTTCTATTTTGTATTCTTGAAGGACATATGATATTTTTATATTTATTTATTTATTTTTCCTTTTGTTGCCCTTGTTTTTTATTGTTCATGTAGTTATTGTTATTGATGTCGTCATTGTTGGATAGGACAGAGAGAAATGGAGAGAGGAGGGGAAGACAGAGAGGGGGAGAGAAAGGTAAGACATCTGTAGACCTGACCCCTTGTAAGGCTACTCCACTGTAGGTGAAGAGCTGAGGGCTCTAAGCGGGATCCTTACCCAGTCCTTGCGCTTTGAGTCACGTGCACTTTGCTTAATGTGCTCATCATGTCATGTGCTCTTACCCTGCTGTGCTACTGCCTGGCCCCCTAAAAAGTCCATTTCTATGTTCATTTTTCCATGTATTGTGGTGACTTTGCAGCTGCTGGAAGGATGGAAATCCAAGTCCTCTCTGTTTACCTTTTTTGCCCCCTTCTTAATCCCAGGTAACAATCCATCAGTTCTCTAATTATTTTTCTTCTTATTATTTATTTTCTCTTTTGTTGCCCTTGTTGTTTTATTATTTATTTTTAATTACAATTTTTTAATTATCTTTATTTATTGGATAGAGACAACCAGAAATCAAGAGGGAAGGGGGTGATAAAGAGGGAGAGAGACAGAGAGATACCTGCAGCCTTGCTTCACCACTTGTAAAGCTTTCCCCCTGCAGGTGGGGACCGGGGGCTCGAGCCTGGGTCCTTGTGCATTGTAATACATGCACTTAACCAGGTGCACCACCACCCGGCCTCTGCTGTTTTATTTTTATTGTAGTTATTGTTGTTGTTGATGTCATCATTGTTAGTTAGGGCAGAGAGAAATGGAGAGAGGAAGGGAAGACAGAGAGGGAGAGAGAAAGATAGACACCTGCAGACTTGCTTCACCACCTGTGAAGCGACTCCCCTGCAGGTGGGGACCTGGGGCTCCAGTCGGGACCCTTATACCTGTCCTTGGGCTTTGCGCCATGTATGCTTAACCCACTGTGATACTGCCCAATCTTCTAGTTCTCTATTTCTATACAACTGTTATTTTAAAATTATTATTAAAATGTTATAGAAAGAATACTATAGCAAGTGGTGTTTTGATATAGGCTCCCCTATATCTCCCCCCCCCCTCGCAACATAATTCTCTGGAGATTCATCAGAGTCAGCATTAAGCAGTCTTATTTAAAATGTCTTTTTATGGTGACCTGGGAAGTGGCATGGTGGATGAGGTGTTGGACTCTCAAGTGTGAGTCCAAGTTTAAACTCTGGCATCAAATGTACTGGGGTGTTGCTCTAGTTTTCTTTCT